>NC_056726.1:1466929514-1466932014 GCF_019279795.1 Protopterus annectens
CAGGAGAAGTAATGGAGAAAACCGAATCTGTCTCAACTATTGGTCTTATAAACTCAAAGTTCCTTAGAAAGCAAAACTCTGGACATTCTGTGAAAAGCTGAAAGGTACAAAAGTCTGCCAAGATTTTAGGAGGCACAGCTCAGAAACACAGGGAAAAAACAGGAACATTTTTGTTTCTTTAGGTTTGCAGAATGTACCTGATTTTTCTTGTATTTTGCTCCATCCTGTAAGCGTATACCAGTAGAAAAGTCTGGCCACTCAGTGGTACTTCAGCGACGAGACTTTTTTCTATTGGTACATATTCCAGTTATAACAGGCATACTGGTTGGGTTGTCCAATCAGCATACATGTTTTTGAATGGCAATGAGACATTATTTATTTATTTTGACATTTTTAACCAGGGTTGCCCGACTGAGCGAGAGACCTTTTTCAGCAGAGGCTTGAAGAGAAAAGCTCCATAAAGTTAACAAAGTCACAGTAGCATTTAAGTGATAGTACAATCAGTAGAGTGTACACTAGTATATATTTACAATAGGAGGTTTAGTTAGTATAAATCAAAGGATACAAGTAAGTACAGTTTCTAGTTCAAGAAAATCTTGAATTGGAAAACAAACAGAATCAAAACAAAATCACAGTAAAGAAGCAATTAAATGTACAGCTGAGATAATGCAATCAAAGGTGCAGTACATACTTATTTATTTACAGTACGTGATGTAGTTAGTATAAATTGCAGGATACAATTAAATAACGTGAAAAAAGAGATTGTAAATGGAGCTAGAGTGGCCAATGAGGAGGGGAAGAGAGCTGATCTTAGTGTGAAAGGGGGTCAGAGAGAGTGAAAGCATAGCGGTGGGGGGGGGGGGGAGAGTAGTGGAGAGGGTGGAAGAAGGACATGGAAAGGTGAGTAACAGCTTTGGAGAGTTAGGTTGGGGAATTATTGTATAATTAATTACCTGTTTGTATCTAGATGTCTTAAGCACTGTGTAATGTATCTTTGCAAAAAAAAAAATATGTTTATAGTTTTGTCATGACTATCTTAAATGTATCTGCTAGAGCTTTTTTTCCACAGAGCTTCTCAGAAACCAGGCTTTGCCCAGCAGGACTTTCCCTCTAAACAAAAACAAACAAAAATAAATGAATAAATGTTGCTTTTCTGCTTTAAAACATTTGATAGTACTGGTCTTGTAAATGTTAAGAAATTAAAAAAGATTTAATGACTTAATGAGTAACGTTAAGTAGGTAACACTGCACTTTTCATACTTTATAGGGTCATGAACTGTAAACCAATTAAAGACAAATGTTCTAACTCCAGTAGTAGTATAAACAGTGAGTGTAGACAGGAGCCACTGACATATGATAGCAGATAAAGAAGAGCAAACATCAACTAGTCTGCCCTTTCATGTCTCTCATAGCTAGTAATGACCTCCTCCCAGTTCATCTTGCAGCCTTCCAGTATTTGACCAGGATGTCCAGCAGTCCGTTCCTCATGTTGCAAATCCTCCTTGTGAAATAAGACTTTGTTTCCTTACCGTCACTAGCCTCATCTGTAGTTTCTTATGCTGTAATTTTATCCAATTAACGTGTTCATTGATTTGGGCCATTTTAGGAGTTTTCCAACCACAACTTGAATCACAAAGGCAAGGGTAAATATAATATGTACTAAACTAAACTAAACTAAACTAAAATAAAATGAATGCATAGTTTAGAGTAGTTTTTATTTGCATTCGTTAACTAAGCAGGTAAACTGGGCATAACTTTCTTTCAGTTGTGACCTAAGCCTAAGGCGAAGACATTAGATTTGATAAGTGACATAAAAATACATGTTTGACCTAAATGGAAGACTTCATGTGAGACAAAGACAATGACTGAATAAATGCAAAACAGTAGATACCAAGGAAATGCTAACAGCACTTGTTACGGTTTGTTGCTATAAATGCTGGGAAAACCAGTACTGCTAAAATATGTATTCTATGTACAATGAGTTTGGTAGGTCTAAATATCCTGTCTTCACTTGCATGACCTCTAACTAGAAAAAATAAAACTTCCTAAGTTAAGGCACTCCCCAAAATACGGATTTATGCTTTATTATTTATTTATTTTTAGTGCTGTTTTTTTTTTTGGGGGGGGGGGGCATCTAGGCAGCCATCAGGGGTGGTTCAAGCATTTTAGCATTTTATGTTTGTTCTTAAAGTCTCTAGCTCCATGCAACTTGTGAAGTGCTGGGTAGGTGAATGCAATTGGCTGTCTATGCAGGTCACCCCTCACTTCTGCAAGGGGCATTTTCCCCAAACAGCTCTGAACCTTCCCCTATAACACAGGGAGTGGTTTGTTTGGCATTTAGCAGGGTGTGCCTCAAAGTGTATGCAAACCCCAACCTCTTCTCAAGGAGGGGCAAGTGAGCTATGCCCCTTCAGTTCTTCACCTCCCTGTCTGGATTCCCCAGTGCTGGGGATGCTAATTGTACCCCATTTGTCTCCTTCCTTCTGTGCCATGGAGCCAG